>NC_053389.1:837051547-837056547 GCF_905171765.1 Bufo bufo | reverse complement strand
ACTCTATACTGTAAGAGCAGTGAGACTATGGACTCTATACTGTAAGAGCAGTGAGACTATGGAACTCTTTACTGTAAGAGCAGTGAGACTATGGACTCTATACTGTAAGAGCAGTGAGACTATGGACTCTTTACTGTAAGAGCAGTGATACTATGGACTCTATACTGTAAGAGCAGTGAGACTATGGACTCTTTACTGTAAGAGCAGTGAGACTATGGACTCTATACTGTAAGAGCAGTGAGACTATGGACTCTTTACTGTAAGGGCAGTGAGACTATGGACTCTTTACTGTAAGAGCAGTGAGACTATGGACTCTATACTGTAAGAGCAGTGAGACTATGGACTCTTTACTGTAAGAGCAGTGAGACTATGGACTCTTTACTGTAAGAGCAGTGAGACTATGGACTCTTTACTGTAAGAGCAGTGAGACTATGGACTCTTTACTGTAAGAGCAGTGAGACTATGGACTCTATACTGTAAGAGCAGTGAGACTATGGACTCTTTACTGTAAGAGCAGTGATACTATGTGACTATATACTGTAAGAGCAGTGAGACTATGGACTCTTTACTGTAAGAGCAGTGACACTATGGACTCTTTACTGTAAGAGCAGTGAGACTATGGACTCTTTACTGTAAGAGCAGTGAGACTATGGACTCTTTACTGTAAGAGCAGTGAGACTATGGACTCTATACTGTAAGAGCAGTGAGACTATGGACTCTATACTGTAAGAGCAGTGAGACTATGGACTATATACTGTAAGAGCAGTGAGACTATGGACTCTATACTGTAAGAGCAGTGAGACTATGGACTCTTTACTGTAAGAGCAGTGAGACTATGGGCTCTATACTGTAAGAGCAGTGAGACTATGGACTCTATACTGTAAGAGCAGTGAGACTGTGGACTCTATACTGTAAGAGCAGTGAGACTATGGACTCTTTACTGTAAGAGCAGTGAGACTATGGACTCTTTACTGTAAGAGCAGTGAGACTATGGACTCTTTACTGTAAGAGCAGTGAGACTATGGAACTCTCTGCCTGAGGAGGTGGTGATGGTGAGTACAATAAAGGAATTCAAGAGGGGCCTGGATGTATTTCTGGAGTGTAATAATATTACAGGCTATAGCTACTAGAGAGGGGTCGTTGATCCAGGGAGTTATTCTGATTGCCTGATTGGAGTCGGGAAGGAATTTTTTATTCCCCTAAAGTGAGAAAAATTGGCTTCTACCTCACAGGTTTTTTTTGCCTTCCTCTGGATCAACTTGTAGGATGACAGGCCGAACTGGATGGACAAATGTCTTTTTTCGGCCTTATGTACTACTATGTTATGTACTATGTTACCAGCAGGTGGCAGCAATGTCTAGCAAGTAGTGTTGATCACGAATATTCGATTTTTTATTTTATTTTATTTTTATATTCGATTTTTTTTTTTAAATCAGTACACATGATCCCTCCCTGCTTCTAGCTTGTGGGCCAATAAGATGGCTGCAATATACTTGACTTTAGGAGTAGTGTTGTTTGCAAATTTTGCTCTATATTCTTTTTTTGTCGAATATTAGCTATATTGCTATATATTCTTGTTTTAGCAATATAGCGAATATTCGAAAAAAAACGAATATAGAGCAATTTAGCTAATATAGTGCCATAATCTTTTTTTTTTATAGTTGTAATTTTTTTTCCAATCTGAACTTCAGATGAGAAAAAAATTACAACTATTAGACAAAGAAGATTATAGCACTATATTAGCTAAATTGCTCTATATTCGTTTTTTTCGAATATTCGCTATATTGCTATATATTCTTATTTTAGAATATTACCAATATTCAAAAAAACAAAGTTATAGCAATATAGCGAATATTCTAAAAAACAAACAAATATAGAGCAATTTAGCTAATATAGTGCTATAATATTCTTTGTCTAAAAGTTGAAAATTTGCAATAAAAAGTTGAAAATTCAAATACGAAAATTCGCATATTACACGATCATTACCTTGCCGATTTTTTAAGTAAAAAATATCGTAGAATATAACGAATATTCGATGAATATTCTACGAAATATTCGCGAAATATCGCGAATTCGAATATGACCCCTGCCGCTCATCACTACTAGCAAGGCCTTAGTGTCAGTTTAGTATATCTAGACTGGAATAGTACATTCCAGTTTAGCTCCCCCCTCTTGTCACGGATGGTGTACAGGAAACAAGATAATACAATACAAACAATGACTCACTGGATCCACAACTAAGGAACAAAAGGGAGACCCCTGCAATCGACCTGCCGCTCTCCCTTATTGCTCAGCCTATGCGACCACCCCAAAGGTGGATGGGCGCATATCCACGTACCTCGGCTATCTTAGACCTGAAGGCCCTACAATAGTGAGTGGACACGACCACCGGCTCCCTACACAGACACGGAGGGAGTCAGGGTCACCTGGATCCAGAAAGTAGAAAATCATAAATACATAAACAGAACTTATCTTGCAGACGACTGTGGACAGGGAACTGGGAACTGGAAGCTGGGAACTGGGAACAGCATGCACACACACTCCAGGAAGTTGTATCAGCCGCACACTACTGCCTTATGGGGAGGAATTTAAAGGGAAGTAATCAGTCCGACTGCATGACAGCTGAGATAGACTAACGAGGTGAGGAACAGAAACCAAAACAAAGAAACTCAAGGAGGAGGATCTGGACGGCTCCTGTCAGAGCTTCTCAGCTGTCTGGTTGTGACACCTCTTTGAGGAGGTCTGGAATGTTCCCACACCCTGCCTCATGGGGAGGAAAGGAAGTTATAGTTAGTGTGCCAGCCACCCCGGCTAGGGGAAGGCTGTGCTGGTAGGAGCTTCCAGTTCTAGGGATCCCAAACCAGGATCTCGTCTCGGTTGAGACCAAAGATCACCCTTCCCAGTCTGAGCCCTTCAGCCTCAACTGGTGACCAGCAAGCAGTCATCTCCAGGACGAACCATTCCTGTGAGCATAACTGTGAGTAACATCCAGAGACCAGGAGAAGCCAAATTCCTCCTCAGCTAGTCAGTCCCATACACAGCAGAAGACAGACAGAGCAGAAGATACAGATTCCTGCCATATTCTCCAGGCATATGATAGAAGCAGAAGAGATAGTAATCCCTGCCATACATTGCCAATACCTGCTGGGACCCAAGACTATTGCTGTATCTCATGTGGATTAATGCTGCCTCCAGTAAAGACAAGTTGAATTATATTCCAAGTCTGGATCTCATTCATTACTACCAAGTTCCTCCATTACTCCTACTAGCAACACACTCATTTTATTGCAAGTGAGCCAGGATCCAGGAGTCCAGCCGTACCCAGGTAGGAGACACCGTTGACACTATACCTACTACTACACAGAGACATTACACCACTCTGGCATTCCTAACCTGGTACGTGAGTTGCAACATTTTAAAGGGCCTTGAGACTGTACCCTGCGCACGCTGCAATTGGCGTCACAAACAAAAAACAGAGACTATTATATCCATATCCGTACCCACTGCATATTTTGGCGTCCGCCTGCTCATTGCATAAGTGGCGTCACGGGAACAGGATCGAGCTGTGTGGCAACAGGATCGAGCTGTGTGCCAACAGAACCGGATCCAATTGTGTGCCTAACCGGATCAAACTGCATGTTTTACAGTACTGCAAGCTTTACAGATTTTCAGGGTTTTTGCACAATTTACTTGGTTGCTTTATTGCCGTGCCAGAAAGCACCATGCGGTGCCCACGAGTACTCAAAGGGTTAATTCGCCATATTCACAAAATGGCGCCGCCTCTCCATGCTTGTCGGAAGCGGGAAAAGTCAAGAACGCCCTCTCAAGAGCGCGAAGATGTCGAATACGCCGCCCTAGAAGCGGGAAAACTAAAGACTGCCCACCACGAACTTTACATTGTGAGCCAAGGGAGTGAAGACTCCTCCCTCTGGGCTCCACCCTCACTTCCTGAATGCACCCCGACAGAGGAGCCAAGGAAGATGGCGTTCCCGGTGCCGAAATGGAACCAAATGGTTATCGGAGGAGAGCCGGTGTATGAAGATCCCCGCCAGAGCTTCAAGTCTCTCAGCTAGTGAGGAAAAGTGGTCCCTCCGTCTTTGCCACAAGCCCAGAGGCAGTGGATTCCTCCACGACTACGGAGTCTGTAACCCCTATCCTTACCAGCGCCGAAGAAGGGAAGGTCGCTGTTGCTGTTGCCACTCCTGCGGAAGACGACAAGACTCTGGTCAAGTCCTCGGAGGCTGTGGATCCCTCCGCTTCCATTACTGTCAGCGCGGAAGGCGAGACATCACGTAAGATGGCTGCCGACACATAACCAGTCCCCGCGGAGAACACCGCTGATGTTGCTGCCCAGGCGTCCGACCAGCCTGCACCGCGGATGATAATTGAACCCCGCGACAACTACCAGGAGACACCGGAACCGGCCGCCCGGCCGTGACACCAGGTAGGAGCAGCCACGCTCCCTGGGGCCCAGGCCCGGTCCATACCTGCCCCTGCACCACTTCCCGCGGCTCCCGATACCGTCAACAGGCCTAGGCCTGCTCCGCTAAAGACACCTACTGGTGCGGCGGAGGCGGCTGGTGTTTCCACTCCGCCGCCAAGTACCTCTACGACTACAACAAAACCTGGATGCCTAAACCCCGAAGTGCCGTGGGAAATCACTGCCTACGCCCAGACGGCATGGGAGTACAAGTCCGCCATTGAGGAATGGGTCAAGCAAATAGTGGACGACCCCCAGCCAGGAGACCCTAAACTCACCAGGCGCACTGGGACTGTGCTCTGGTTCTCCGTTGAAAGGGGAGTAGGGTTCTTGCAGGATAGCCGCTCCGGGTCGGAGATCTTTGTGGGCCGTCGCTCAGTGAAGCGCCACTATCTGCCGCAGGCCTGTCACAACCTGTACGCGGGGGATCAGGTAGAATATACCCCCATGCGTTCAGTACAGGGTCCGTTCGCTGCTGGTGTGACTTTGTTAGACAAGCCGTTAACCCCTGCAGTCACCC